>NW_028318087.1:8160000-8195000 GCF_062004578.1 Staurois parvus
TGGTAACTGCAGTTAGCATGGTACTGTCATTCTGAAGAGACAGCTCCCTGAGAATCCTGCTGTGAGTACAGTGGTACCAATACCTGATAGTCCCTATACGGCAATATAGCACAGGTTATTTGATTGCAACAAAATCGGCAGGGGCAGATAGTTTTCATTTTTCTTTTGTCATTTTTGCCATGATGGAGAAGATTACAACCTCTGACAGGGTTGTTTTGCTGTCGAAGGAGATTCTGCACACTTTCTATGCAAATGACAATGTTACGGTCCGGATAGGAATTGAGAAACAAAAATCTCCAATGGCAAAACAGAAAGCAAGAAAAGGTTAGGATGGTCTAAATTTCAAGGATCATCAAGCATGTGATTATCAATCTTCTGAGTTTGGGTTTCTGAACTCCTAGTTTGCAACGAACACATAGCAAGCAGTTGGAGTATATCTTTATTGCACAGGAACAGAAAAATCTTCTTGCTAGCAGATCCCAGAAATTAGTCAACTTTATATTCACAGTAAAGTTACAATACAATAAGATAAGAGGGTTAGGAGGGCCCTGCATCACTGAAAATCCAAAATTAAGAAAAGAAAAAATACCTTTTACTGGATCCTGGCAGTTTTATCTTCATTTTGGTATAGGATAACAATGCAACTCTCACCAGCATGTGACCCGATGTACTTCAGTCCTAGCTACTGCTTTGAACTCAAGAGTATTGGAACTGCAAAGCAGGTACATGCCCATGAGAAAAATACCTTGAAAACGTTTTTTTTTTTTGGTGAATTTAATGTGGATTGCTTCCTTGATTGTGTGCCCTATCATTGGATCAGAATGTCAACCATGCAACTAGTAATTTTAAGAGTTGTCGGAAATGGCAGCCCCATATTTCACTCAGTAGAAGCTTCCTTCAATCAGATGGTATAGTATTTGCCTTGTAGATCTACAGACATCTGAAGATCATTTGGAGGGAATTTGTTAGTTCCGTATTCATGCAGAAATATGAAGGAGTTTATTTCTGTGTGTTAGAGGACCTGTTTACTTCTGTATTGGATTGGACTTACTGGTAGTCATACTTACTGCAGTCATGCAACACTTTATTATAGATTTAACATTAGTGGTCCTCAGAAATACCTTTAGCGTCATACTTTTCCACATTATTATGTGTAAAGAACGTATCTTGCTTGGAACCTACACTCTTTTTGAACCTCTTTATATTGTTATAAGCCCTATTCCTCTCAAAAACATGTTTACAATTTATTTCTTCTATCAGGTTTGTAATATAATTAAAAAATTGGCAAATCCAGATTTCACTTGACTTCTTTTTAACATGAATACTTACTAGACAGAAACAAGAGGCTGCTGCCAAACTATCCACCAGAAAATCTGAATCAGTCAATTGGTAAACCACAGAATTTTGAAAAGTGCTCAAGGTCAGTGATAGCTCTTATAAGATGGAGAATCATAAACCATGAATACTCATAGAATGGACAGGCAAACCATACATTTACACCAATGGGCCTTATCATTCCAGGCACAATCAAAAATTGAAAGCATAAAAAGATCAAATACTAATTTAAACGTGAAATGCCAATCGCAACAGTGCTTCTAGCTTTTTGATTGTAGCTGTCAATGTAATATGCACCATTTAAGCAACAGAAAGTTCCATCTTAAGAATTGTAAAAGTTAATTTGCAAAGTGCAATAGGTTAACCAACAAAGTAAAAAATGTAACTATGCAGAAAACATTTACATTGTGATAAAATCAATTAGATCCCCATCACTACCTGTTTATATACAGTGCAGCCGTGAATAATACCCCAAAGTACTGTTCCTGCAGCAGTCATCACACAACACATCCACACTGATGCACACCACAATGCATATGATGAATTGCACTGTGTTAAAAAAAAAGTATATTTCCGTTTCAGCTGCTTTAGGTACCTATTGCAAATTATCGGACTGCCTTAACACAAGGCACTTTAATGTGTAATACAATGTAAATTTTCAACACAACCCTGAGGTCTAAAGTGGGCCTTAGCCATACAGTTGTCAGTACAAAATTACAAACCGTTTGTCAGGAAAAAGAATAAGCACATACGGTTGTGTTCAAAATAATAGCAATCAGACATCACTTACCTGATCAATCACTGTTTTTGGTAGAAATGATATTTCTACATGGCAAATAATTTACTAGCGGGTGTAGTAGAGTAATAGAAATCCAACAGACCCAACAGTCATGACATGCATGCTGCTGATTCTGTGTAATTGAATCACTAATTGAAAGGGGCATGTTCAAAATAATAGCAGAGTGGAGTTCTATTAGTAGAAGAATAGCCAAAATGGCAAGGACTCAGCCAACAATCAGCTCCAGGAAGATCAAAGAAGGTCTAAAGTTACCTGTGAGTACTGTTACAATTAGAAGACACCTATGTGAAGCCCCCGCAAAGTCCCACTGTTGAAAAAAAGACATGTGCTGAAGAGGTTACAATTTGCCAAAGAGCACATTGACTGGCCTAAAGAGAAATGGCGCAACATTTTATGGACTGATGAAAGTAAGATTGTTCTTTTTGGGTCTAGTGACCGGAGACAGTTTGTCAGATGACCCCCAAACACTGAATTCAAGCCACAGTACACTGTGAAGACAGTGAAGCATGGTTGCGCAAGCACCATGATATGGGGATGTTTCTCATACTACGGTGTTGGGCCTATTTATCGCATACCAGGGATTATGGATCAGTTTGAATACATCAGATTACTTGAAGAGGTCATGCTGCCTTATGCTGAAGAGTAAATGCCCTTGAAATGGGTGTTCCAACAAGACAACGACCCCAAACACACCAGTAAACGTGCAACATCTTGGTTCCAGGCCAACAAGATTGACGTTATGGAGTGGCCAGCCCAATCCCCGGATCTTAATCCAATAGAAAACTTGTGGGGTGACATCAAAAATGCAGTTTCTGAGGCAAAACCAAGAAATAGAGAAGAATTGTGGAATGTAGTCCAATCATCCTGGGCCGGAATACCTGTTCACAGGTGCCATAAGTTGGTTGACTCCATGCAACACAGATGTACAGCAGTTCTCAGAAACCGTGCTTATACAACTAAATATTAATTAAGTGATTCAAAGGAAAGCAAAATCTTCAAACATTTTTCAGTTTATATAGTGAATGTTTGAGTTTGTAAAGAAGAATACAAACACTGCTATTTTTTTGAACAGTCTAATATTCACTTTTCTTCAATTATTTTAGAGGAACAACACAAATTTGATATATTTATCTTCATGTTTTGATTTGGAATAGAATGTGTAGTGTTCCCAATGCATTTGTGTGTATGGAAATAAAAGAAATTAGAAGGATTTTGAGCTGTAATCACTTTTTTCAACACACTGCTATTATTTTGAACACAACTGTATTTAGTTAAACTATGTATTTAGCCGTTTGCCTGGAGTTCTGCTTTAAGTGCAGGTTAATCACTAGAAAACCATAATTATCTTCAACATAATAGGGATAGCATAAAGATCTGGAAGCCAGGGTAGCCTGATTCATACAATTAATGATGAGATGAAAATGTGTCTGGCTGGAGTGTTCCTGTATAGTATAGTAGTTTATCTGCTCAACACACAGTAAAACAATACACTGTACCTATCATAAATGCTGAAGTAAAAACTAAAAACAGATCTGTGAAAAAGAAGTGCTGAAAAAAATCCTCTCATGCCAATAAGAGGTGATTTGGGTTTATCAGATATTTAGTGAGGCCTGAGATCTCAGAAGCAGTGTTTACTAGTTCAGTAGGGTAAATAATTGATAGCGAGGTAAGCACACATCAGTCGTGGAAACATAACAGGGGATATTTAGCCTAGGGTTACATTTTCAAAGACTTTGCTATATTCAGCCTGGCAGGTATGATGTAGCTTTTATTTATTGTAGGTCTGACCCCAATTCAGCCTACGCAATTGTGAAAGCTCAGAGGACGCTGCAACTGAACAGTTTCATTTGCCCCTATACAATCCAGGGAGATATCTGTGTTATTTGAGCCCAGGAAGCCAAGGAATTTTGAATTTAACAATTTCAAGGGTGAATAATCCGTTGAAACCCACATTTCAGACAAGGACACACTTAACATATTTTAGGAATTATATTTCCTAGGAAAAACAAGCTCATAATACATATATATAGGTTTTATAAGCACAACACAAAATGAAAAAATGGTGAAAGCAAAGTTCATATACTACATAGCCACATTATGTTATAGGACATGGTTGGGAAGAAAAGGACAGAAGAGGCAAAGGTAGACAGATCGCAATGAATATTATCCTGTTCTGAGTTCAGAGTAACAACTTTTGACAAACTAATCCGCTGTGCCAAACAATAGGGCAGTAAACACTTTCGCTCTGGTAACGCATGTGGAAATGTGTCATGACGCACGTTACATGCATAAGTATGTTGTAGTGCCTGTCACTTTCACTAGCACCCCAATGTCCTAATGGAATACATACACTGTAGCACACCACAATGCACAAAATGCACTGCTGTGTATTGTGGTGAGCTTCACTACAAAAACAATCTTGCTTCAATGGCCATTTATTTGATTGGGTTGCCTGAAAGGAATGTTAACATGTGCAAAACTCCATATTTCATAAGCTAACAGTGTTTTTTTTAACCATTTCTTCTGACCATGCAATGGTTCAATACCTTTCAATATTCTGTATATATTGATGAAAAAAAATATAAAAAAAAAAAAACACGGGCCACAAAATTTACCAGTGATTATCCAAGGAGAAAATCAGTGGACTGCAACAGTTCATTAAAATGGCCCTGATCAAAAGTTTACATACCCTAGAATGTTTGACCTTGGTAGAGACATACAAGGTGACACACACGGGTTAAAATGGCAATTAAAGGTTCATTTCCCACATCTCTGGCATTTTAAATTGCAATTAGTGTCTGTGTATAAATAATGGAACTGTAGAAAAGATGGAAAAAGATATAAAAAGATATCCAAAGCCTTGAATGTGCCAGGTCAGTACTGTTCAATCAAATAAATAAAGTGCAGCGCTAAAAGAATAATAAAATAATAATATATATACAGTCAGGTCCATAAATATTGGGACATCAACACAATTCTAACATTTTTGGCTCTATACACCACCACAATGGATTTGAAATGAAACAAACAAGATGTGCTTTAACTGCAGACTGTCAGCTCTAATTTGAGGGTATTTACATCCAAATCAGGTGAACAGTGTAGGAATTACAACAGTTTGCATATGTGCCCCATACTTGTTAAGGGACCAAAAGTAATGGGACAATTGGCTTCTAAGATGTTCCATGGCCAGGTGTGTGTTATTCCCTCATTATCCCAATTACAATGAGCAGATAAAAGGTACAGAGTTCATTTCAAGTGTGCTATATGCATTTGGAATCTGTTGCTGTCAACTCTCAAGATGAGATCCAAAGAGCTGTCACTATCAGTGAAGCAAGCCATCATTAGGCTGAAAAAACAAAACAAACCCATCAGAGAGAGATAGCAAAAACATTAGGCGTGGCCAAAACAACTGTTTGGAACATTCTTAAAAAGAAGGAACGCACCGGTGAGCTCAGCAACACCAAAAGACCCAGAAGACCACGGAAAACAACTGTGGTGGATGACCGAAGAATTCTTTCCCTGGTGAAGAAAACACCCTTCACAACAGTTGGCCAGATCAAGAACACTCTCCAGGAGGTAGGTGTATGTGTGTCAAAGTCAACAATCAAGAGAAGACTTCACCAGAGTGAATACAGAGGGTTCACCACAAGATGTAAACCATTGCTGAGCCTCAAAAACAGGAAGGCCAGATTAGAGTTTGCCAAACGACATCTAAAAAAAGCCTTCACAGTTCTGGAACAACATCCTATGGACAGATGAGACCAAAGATCAACTTGTACTAGAGTGATGGGAAGAGAAGAGTATGGAGAAGGAAAGGAACTGCTCATGATCCTAAGCATACCACCTCATCAGTGAAGCATGGTGGTGGTAGCGTCATGGCGTGGGCATGTATGGCTGCCAATGGAACTGGTTCTCTTGTATTTATTGATGATGTGACTGCTGACAAAAGCAGCAGGATGAATTCTAAAGTGTTTCGGGCAATATTATCTGCTCATATTCAGCCAAATGCTTCAGAACTCATTGGACGCCGCTTCACAGTACAGATGGACAATGACCCAAAGCATACTGCAAAAGCAACCAAAGAGTTTTTTAAGAGAAAGAAGTGGAATGTTATGCAATGGCCAAGTCAATCACCTGACCTGAATCCGATTGAGCATGCATTTCACTTGCTGAAGACAAAACTGAAGGGAAAATGCCCCAAGAACAAGCAGGTTTCAAAAACAGGTTTGTGACAGGAACCGATAATAGAATTGCGCACTCACCGAACGCACATGAATAATGCGCATATAATCAATAACCACCAGGATCTCTTAGGTAGGCGAAATGAATGGGTGAGCTTCCATCTATGGGTTGGTCATCAAGTCTTGGGAAATTGTGGAAAATCTGCTGGGTCCAGAGGTACCCTTAAGAATGGATGGGTGCTCAGCCTGGATACAGGGCTCCCTCCCTCTGGTTGTTGGATCAAAAAAGGGGTATCCTGCAAGTTAATTAGCTCCAAATGGGAGCCAAAAAACAGGTGCCCATAGTGTAGTATGATAAAGTATGTTTATTCAAGTAAATGCACATAAAAACAGGGTAGTAAAACTCCAAAAACTGTAATGATAAATGCAGAGTTATGCAGCAGTACTGACCCTACTAAAGATGGCCGTGGGGGTTCCTCGTGGCTCCGGCGGCAGTGAGATCACGCTCTGTTAGCTCCTCCTTAGGCCTTTCGTGCATAGCACATCATCAGAGGTGAGCCTTTATTTATTTGGTTATATTTTAAGGTTTACTGCAATTACCTTTTAGTGTTTCAGCTGCTGATATAAGAGCGCTCACGTTTATATATAATACCGAGTACTGTTCAATCACTTATTAGGAAGTGGAAAATTCGAGGACCTTTGATACTAATCCAGGGTCAGGTAGACCAAGAAAGATTGCAGCCACAACTGCCAGAAGAATTGTTTGGGATAAAAAGAAAAACCCACAGATAACCTCAGGGGACATACAGGCTGCTCTGAAAAAAAGACAGTTTGGTTGTTTCAAGGAGCACAATATGACGATACTTGAACAAACATGAGCTGCATGGTCGAGTTGCCAGAAAGAAGCTTTTACTGTACCAATGCCACAAAAAAGGACGGTTACAACATGTCTGACAATGCCTTGACACGCCTCACAACTTCTGGCACACAGTAATCTGGAGTGACAAGACCAAAATGGAGCTTTATGGTCACAACCATAAGTGTTATGTTTGGAGAGGGGTCAACAAGGTCTATAGCAACAAGAATACCATCCCCACTGTGAAACATGGTGGTGGCTCTCTAATGTTTTGGGAGTGTGTGAGCTCTAAAGGCATGGGGAATCTTGTGGAAACTGATGGCCAGATGAATGCAGCATGTTATCAGAAAATACTGGCAGACAACTTGCATTCTTCTGCACAAAAGCTTTACATGAGACAATCTTGGACTTTCCAGCATGACAATGACCCTAAGCACAAGGCCAAGTTGACCATCCAGTGGTTACAGCAGAAAAAGGTGAAGGTTCTGGAGTGGCCATCACAATCTCCTAAACGTAATTTCATTGAGCCACTCGGGGGGGATCTCAAACGTGCGGTTCATACAAGATGACCAAAGACTTTGCATGACCTGGAGGCATTTTGCCAAGATGAATGGGCAGCTATACCACCTGCAAGAATTCAGGGCCTCATTGACAACTATTACAAAAGACTACCCACTGTCATTGATGCTAAAGCGATTAATACACAGTATTAAGAAATAGGGGAATGCAGATATTTGACAGGGGTAATTTCATTTGTTTACTTCTTGCCAAGTGTTGTTTTATGATTGTGCCATTCTGTTATAACCTCCAGTTGAATATGAATCCCATAAGAAATAAAAGAAATGTGTTTTGCCTGCTCACTCATGTGTTTTTCAAAATGGTACTGTATATAACCAGTTCTCCAAGGGTATACAAACTTATTAGCACAACAATATCTTTCCTAACTTCCTCATGCAGCTCCTCAGCAAGGGTGCCATCATCTTGATGCTGGCCATATCTCAAAGAATGCTGAGTAGCCCAAAACTCGTGAGAAGGCAATACTGCACAGTGTGTCTTCTCATGAGATTTGCTCTACTTAGCATTCCCATCTGTATCTTTTTCATAGTTGAATGAAGTTACCCCCTGCACCTTGGAAGACAGGGAAAGGGGAGTATATTATCTAGCTATTTCTGCTTCCACAGGTATTTATAGGTAGCATTTTAGGGAGGGGAGGAATGCATGTTTCATAAGCAACCTTGCCACTGAGGTGGAAGTTCTATTTTATAATTATAAAGTTCTATTTTATAATTAAAAAGGATGCCAACTGTAAAATTCTCCATTTTGTATCACACATTTTATATATATATTTCAACTTCATGCTAAATTTTCACTTTTATTAAAATGACACAAATATTACACACACACACACACACACACACACACACACACACAGTATATACCTCCAATGGTTTTAGTGTCTCTTTACAGACCTAGATATCTTCACTATTAAAGTGCCATACAATGACAAAAATTTCATACAAAATGATGAAAATAAGTCACTAATGCAAAGCAAAGATACGATCAAGTTGGTTATGTGAGATCAGAAAATGTTTAAAAGGTTTAGGATTGATTGATCTATCTGCACTGAACTTGACTAGCAACAACAGGAAGAACAAACCTACCAGTACCCCCAACTTTAAAAAAACTCAATGTATTCTCCATTTTTCCCTCCAATTGAAACAAATTATGCCATTTTCAATACAGAGTTCGTGAAACTGTTCCATTCTACACTTTTCAACTTATTTATATCAAACTATTCAGTTTAAAACCAGGCAAACATTAAAATTAAACCTTTATATGATTCAAAGCTACCCTAAGAAAATGTAGTAAAAGCAGAAGTTGTGATGCTAAATAGGCCCAAAAAACATTTACGTATATCCTTTCTTTCCTTTACTAACAAAGCAAACAGCTATTCCAAAAAACCTTCTGCTAAAGTCACCTTTCTTAAATTAAATGCTTCTTTTAAACTAAGTTGATCAAAAACCATTCAAGTAGAACTAAACTCTCACAAAATTACTTTTTTATAAAGAGAACTCCAACTTAAAGAGGATTACATTTTTAGATACGGTTTTCCCCATACTTGCACATCCTGTAGAGTAGACCCTTACAATGAACTATCGACACCTTTCAGTAGTGGATGAACACCAAGGTTTACTATAGTGACTACAACATTACATGCCAGCACACTGTGCATTGGCAGAGCTGCTTTGAGCCCATCTGTAGGATAGGGTGATAATGTTGTCACCCTGAGAAAAGAAAGTACCTGTGGATACACTTTGTTGACAGGATCACAACAAGGTCCAACAATATATTTGGTTTAGATACACTTGAATTCCATCCAATATTATTGTTGTATTCCTGTGGACTTATGTCACTTAGGATACAATAAAAAAATAAACATACACCAAATATGTGACTACTTGAGAAAATTCTGTTGACCTTTACTGTAGTAGAAGGGATCAAGTAAATTGCCTAAACCAACTTCGATATATGATCTCTCAAGTCAATATATTTAAGTACAGCTTCTATCACTTGCCAGTTTACCCTTTTGAAGGATGAGCTAGCATAAGGGCCTGGTGACTTTTTCAGTTTAGTGGCATCGATTGCGGCTTGGAGTTCCTTCTGCGCAACTGGGGCTTCTAATTCAGTTTGTAATACTGGATCTAATTTTGGGCTAGTAGAAAAGGCGATAGTCAGCTATTTTATCTGCTTTGAATTGGGATGTGGGGCTCAGGGTCTTGCTCTGTAGGCTGTATAGAGAGAAGTAAGCCCTGGTTCACACTGATGCGATCTTGGATGTGTTGCAGAACGCATGGAGTCGCATCACGTTAGATGACATGATTTTCTATGGAGGACGTTCTATAAGGACCATGTGAGTGTTTGGAGCAGGGGTGGACTGACCATTTGCAAACTCGGGCATTGCCTGAGGGCCCGGGGTCACTAGGGAGCCCCTTGAGATGTCCCTGGTACCTTTTTCATAGGCTTTTTTGAGTTTGGCAAGGACACAGGGGCCCCATGATCCCCTATTGCTCGGGGGTCCCATGAGTTGTCAGTCCACCCCTGGTTTGGAGTGGCGTGATATGATTTAGAGCTCCACAAAGATGACTTTAAAACGCATGTAAAATACTTATCTGTTCAAAGACAAGGCAATTCCAGTACGTCTTTTTTTTCTGCTGTGTTTCTGATGAGAGAAAGACGCTGAGACCCTAGGACAGGGGTCTCCAAACTATGGCCCTCCATCTGTTGAAGTACTACAAGTCCCATCCTGCCTCTGCCTTTGGGAGTCTTGCCTGTGGCTGTCAGAGTCTTGCAAGGCCTCATGGAACTTACAGTTCCTCAACACCTGGAGGGCCATAGTTTGGAGACCCCTGCCCTAGGACATAAATCCAAATCACAGCTGTATTCAAAAAAGAAAAAACTAATCGCATGAAACACACATTGCATTCGCAGCTGAACCGCATCTGAGTCGCACTGGAGGTGCTCCTTGACTCGCGCTAGACAACTGAATAAACTCGCACTACATCAGTGTGAACCTAGCCTAAAGGTTGCTGAAGGAATCTGAAATATCTTAGGGTGTCAATTTTTATATATCAATATTTGTACCTTGGGAAGTGGTAACAGAGAGTACATAGGAGAGATGTTGTTAGTCATTTAAGGTTTTAGCCAAAACAACACTCGCATTGGTTTCTGTGTTCACATTAATATTTACGGCAGCAAATTAGGGTGACCTTTGTCCTATATATAATAGAGAAGAGCTCAGTGTCTTCTGTAGGACCTGACCTGGTTTTGGGTCCACTTCAAAGCTATGGATATCGCAAAGAATTAGGTTTGTTTTTGGGTTTATTAATACTTTAATGCATGTTTCTTGAACATAAGCAATGCGTGTATTAAATTTACTTAAACATTGAGAAGTGTTCCTTCATTTCTCAGAGGAGTTCAGTTGGCTTTGAGGGAGAGTTTTTTTTCTCCTCCATTGGACCACCTGAAGGGTTATACTGGGAAGAGCAGGAAAAAGTGAAGAGAGAAGGGGAGCAGAGATGAGAGAGAAGGGGGTCATGTAAAGCTGGAGGAATAGGTACTTAAGGCATGAATGAAGTAGACGTAGGAGGGATGGATGAAGGGGGCAAGAGAAAGGTTAGTGTAGAAGTGAAGGAGGAAAGAGTGACAAGGGAATATATGACTATCTACATGCCCAAACCAAATTCACATATTCTTTTTTAGTGTATATGAAGGTATGCAATTTAAAGTGTATTTGGAAAACTCCAGTGAAGTTATACATCCTCATAAAGCTAATTAAGGCTCAAAATAATGGTATTTCTAGTGTGCTCTATGCTGACACAGCAATTGCTAAACTTACTTATGAGATGTGTTGAAGGATGTTAGAACTACAAATCCTAAAACACATTACCCTGTTTTATTTAAACAGTAATGTGTGTGCCCTTAGATATGAGTTTCCTGCTTTTGTAAGTGGATTTATATTTTCAAACAAAAACATCTTATTAAAAAGTCTGGAAATTTGATGAGCTTTTGTGTATGTTTCATGGACATACTGATCCTACCCTAGAGAAACATGAGATTTATTTACTAAAGAAGTAGAAGTTGTTTACTTAGCAAAGTGAATGTTCACTTGGTTTACTAAGGTCAGGCTGTGTTCACTTTGAATACCCAATCATGTGCAAGACAAATCTGCTTGCCCTTAATTGGATGATTAAAGCCTAAGTTTAGTTAAAAAAAAATATCAGCACAAATATCAGCACTTACTATGAAGTATGCTGCTGTCTCCTGGTTTAGTAGAAATCTTCCTGCTCCGCTCCCCCCTCCTACCTCCATCGTCATATCCTTCCAGTGCAACAGGGTTTCACTCCTTCTTACTCCACATTTAATGCTGAAATTGGTTATGTCAGTGATCTCGGTGAGCAATGCTGGCATTCCCCCAGTTATATGACAGTGCTTGGGTTTAGCAATCGGATGCTGTTCCCAGGCACAATCATGGGGTGTGGGGGGGGCAGTTCACAGTAGGGAACTGCTCCCCATACTAGGAAGTGCATCGGCAAGGTGACAATGTCTCTTGAAGTCTATGGGTTTAAGCCAATGTCAGAATTTAGGGAGTTAAGTGTTAAGTTTTAGGGTTAATGGTTGGGTCAGATTAACGTGCCAAGGGTTATATTTTAGGTTTAACGGACCATCAATATTAGAGATTAGGTTAAAGCATATGTCAAGGCGAAATAAAAAAAAAAAACCTTTAAAAACCCTGCAAGTACAGAAAAATACCTAATTTGTATATGGAATGAGTGTTCTTAGCCCCGCCTAGTGCCTTTTTCTAAACTATTCAACACCTTCCACTCTCAGATCCCTACAACATAAAGGCTAATTTTTCTGTAAGCCAAGATGAGAACTAGGAGGGTCCATGAGATAACACAAGAAGTGTGGACAGGACACAAAACAGCTCTGAATTTCTGGCATGATTAACATTTTGTTACACCTTCTGAACAGATATAACAGAATGTGTCCAATGGTATAAAAAAATGGTATAAAAAACAGACGAAAAGAGAGCAAAAAAAAGGTAATTGTCAAGATTCAACCATTTCAATTATCAGATATAAGAAAATGGAAACAAATGGATCAAGGCATACTACTGACAAAAAATATATACAAATCAGTGAGCGCTCTAATAAAAGCAGCTATTGCACTAAAAGGTAACCAAAATAAAACCTCAATACATATATAAGTTCAAAGTGCAGCGCTTATATTAAAACTAGTGTCCGTAGTTAAGACCCAGTAAGATATATATAAATAAATAGTTCATAAAGTGACAATCCGTGCTAGGGTGCCAGGTGCAGTAATGGAAATGCTTCAGTGTTTGTGCTTGAAGATATAGTAAAATTACGCACTCACCAGATGCGTATTGGAAATACGCATGTAAATATACACTCAGAGGTCCCCTTTAAGGAAGTGAGGTAGGTATGGAATATCCTACCTCTGGGTGGCATACAGCACAGAAGGTGTTCCTGGGTTGTAAAGGAATCCGACCAGCCAAAGGTCCCCTTTAAAGGATGGATGGGTGTTTGCAGCCTGTTTACAGAAACTCCCTCCTCTGGATACTGTAGCTCCTCTGCTGCCACTTCCAATGTGTCCTCTCACCTTCCTCCCACATGGAACTTCCCAAATAGTGTTTACACTAGTGTTCAAAGCAACCACTAAAGATTATTTAGCCATCAAAATCTAATTCTCTTTCAGTAACAGACCTTGATATCAAATTGCATATTTAATATGAAAAATGTGTTACACTTACATAAAACAACCACTGCTACAATTCTACTATTTGGCCATGAATAATTACCTAACTACCTTAAAGTCAGATGTAATTAAAACATACAGAATTCACATTTAAACAATCTTGAAAAGTTATACAGTAGGATTTTGAGAACATTCCATTCTGCCATGTTCTGAAAGTCACATTTTACCCACATTAGTCAACAGCAGCATGCCTTATGTGCATTACTAGTGCTTAGGTTTAATGTGCTGCTGAATGGTGATGACAGGTCTTTTTTTAAAGCCCCATTTATATAATTCATACCAATTTATATGTGCTTTGGATCACATGCACAATCAACAACGATAAAATAGCATTACATATCATTTACTGCTATGTTTACCACAAATCACTGCCCATGGATTTTGTAATGGCTTTCTATAAGTTCTGCTGGACCAAACACCAGATCAAATATATTTTATTGTGCACATATTCCAGGTGACAACTTTTTTAGTATGGGCTAAAGTGCCAGATTTCAAGTATCTCTGTATAGAGAATAAAGTGTGCAATGTATTGATGGAGCAAAAAAGTGCCTGCTCCTATCTGCAGCTACGCCAAAAAATCCAACGGAAATACCAACCTTTTTTATATGCCAGTATTGTGAGTTTGAGCCTAGTGGATGAATTCTTAGACAACCAACATTGAACTAAGGAAGGCAGTGGGATGTTATCACATATAGTATGTACCACACCCAGAAGTCTTGTTTCGTTATCAATTTTTTGCAGAGGTCCAGATGTAGAATGAGCTTTTGAGTGGTGTTGTGCTGGTAGAAGCAGGCACTGAATGGTGCCTACAGCAAATTTTCAGCATTACTTTACCTATTTTTTTCTCAACACATTAATGCAGTTGTGTAGGCATCAAAACTCAATAAATGTATTTCTCAATATAACATTGTAAGTACCTGAATTTGACTTGTCATTCTCTTGTAATGCCTTGTACAGTAGACTTCTGTCTAATAGAGGGATGTGCAAGAACAAGGTGCCAGTCACAGGTACTGCTTGAACATGTGCTGACAAGGAACACATGGACAGCATGTGTGAGCAGAGGGATGGCCTCATCAGTCAGCTAGGGAAGTGACCAGGTTGTATTGCTTAAAGCGGTCCTTCAGTCATCTTTTGAAAAATTAAAAAAGTTAGCAGCTACAAAAACTGTAGGACACTCACCTGCCCCAGGATCCAGCAATGTCCTCACCCAGCTGTTTTTTTTCAACAGGCTTCAGTCCCCAAAACCAGCATACTGACTATTGGCAGCCGGCTGTGAATGCTTGGGGCTTCACTACTGGCTGCTCACTGCGCATGCGTGAGCCACATTGTGTTATCTGAATAGTCCCACAGTTTCTGGGACCTGTGACATCTCCCAGAAGGCTACGGAGGAACGAGGGGGCCAAACTTCCTCTCGGATCGCCATGGTGATACGACTGGAAGTGGGGAAGCGGATACCTGTCAAAACCCGACTAACCCCCCCAAAAAATATAAAGTGCCAAATACGAAAGTGGAGGAGGAGGAAGAGCAGAGTTTCCCTTTTGAGTGAAGTTCCATTTTAACTGCAACAGGTAAACAATTTGTTCACTAACCCAGCTCTGCTGTCCAACAGGGCTGGATGGATTTAAAAATAAATCCCTTTGCAGGTAATACAGCTCTTATGTATGTCCTTCAATTGTGCAAATAGCTGTTTGCCTGGATTTCTGCTTTAAGCCAGTTGTCTTTAAGTGCTCAAGGAACCATGCATATAAGTGAAAGGGAAATGAGACTATCACAAGCAAGCACAGGATAGTTCTCCGTTTAAAGCCTCAATTGAATTATTATACATAACTGGCCTTAAAATTCACAAGAGCCAGCTGATTTTTTTTCACCTCTCTTCCCCACTGCTGACACATGGGACTCAAGGGTATGTAATGAATTAAAACAGACAGATGAGTAAGCTATGCGTACCAGAGTAATACTATAATGTGCTTTAGATATGAATATCAACTGACACCAGTGACAGGCTGTACAAGGTTTTATTTCATTTTGCACTGTATCTAGGCTTCATACTTTATCTTCTTTGTTCTCTTTTCATCAAGCTCCCGGCATCTCATTCTGACAGCCCAAGACATTTAAGGCACTTTCGTTTCGAATGAAAGTTATCGTGCGTGATTTGTCATTAAAATGCAAAACGACTGCCAGCCCAGGTAAATGTAGGTATGCTTAAGAGGTTAGATCTGTAAATGTGAGGGGAAAAAATTGTTTGTGGCAGCTTTCTCAGCAGTTTTGCAAAACTAAGGGAGTGAGCCTCAAGGAAAAAAGGAAAAGAACCAGATGGAGGGCACAGCAATGCTACTAAGCTTGAGAACAGCGTTGCTAAATCATCTCTTTTTTAAGGGACATAAAAGTGTCAGTAAAAACAGATCCAGAGCCATCTGGAGAAAGATTGACTGAGATCAGGATAAGTTATAGGTGACATGATGCTAGTCCCACCAGCAAGAGTGAGAAGAGGCAGGAGGACTGGCTTAGTATGAAGTCAGGTGTGGGATTTAGAGGTCTTGGGTAAGGCAGACCATAGACAATGCGATTTTCTTTCCAGAAATCAGGGGCTGCAGGAAAGAAAATTGCTCAATTCCTCCAACACAATCAGTGCTGATGGGGGAATACCTCCCATAGTGCTATTGTGTTCTTCTGGAAAGAGGGGAACAGAGAGCCATCCCTGCCAGGAGAACACAGTGATCATTGCTTGCATCTATAGCCACTGGCAAAATCACAGGAAAAATCAGACGGGCTGGTTGTATCCAGGTTGTACAACAATCGAATTGGGTACAATCAGCCTGCCCATAGATGGTTTGAATCTCGCTGGTCCCTGCTGAACCAGTGGAGATTCGAACCATCTATGGTTGGCTTAAAGCGGACCTTCACCCAAAAGGGGAAATTCCGCTTGTTTCCATTCCCCCCCCCCCCCACATTTGTCACTTTTTGAGGGAAGCGGGTACCTGGTTTTGAAAAGGTACCTGCTCCTACTTCCCATGAGACCACTGCGGCGAGATCTGGCCCCTTTTCCTTCCCCCTGCAGTCTTCTGGGACACGTCACAGATCCCAGAAGACTGCGGGACCATTCACAAAGCGCATCGCAGCTCACACATGTGCAGTAGGAAACTGACTCTGAAGCTGGAAGGCTTTACTGCTGGTTTCCCTTACCTAAGATGCCAGCTCCTGCACCTGAAGGCGACAAAAAATCAGCTCAGGTGAGAATATCACTGGATCCCTGGACAGGTAAGTGTCCTTATATTAAAAGTTAGCAGATACTGTATTTGTAGCTGCTGACTTTTAATTTTTGGGGGGAAACTGGAGCTCCTCTTTAAGTTTCCTATTAAGTAAGCCAGTAAGCTTGTCTAGCAAGCAACACTAAGGAACTGATCAGTTTACAAGTTATTAGAAAGCCTCTATTAGAATTCAAAATTAATTTCAGATCCCTTTCTAGCTGTACTTAATTCTATTGAATGCATATTTGTGGAACTCTTCTGTCAATCTTCAAAACAGAGTATGATTAAAAAGGCATTTAGGGCCATTAACTGGCTGGCTCTGCCTAAATGCAAATTTGCTCAAGCCTCATCAGAGGAGGTCACATGACCATTGTCTCGTGACATGACTGGCTCTGAAGGGGAGAAGCAGTTGTCCAGCAGTTAAAGCCCCTCTAAAAGTAAAACAGCGATTTACATTTTATTCAAAAATGGCATTTTTTTCTACATATTAAGCTTATAAGAATGTTGCAAATCACTTATCAATGAGCACATTTTAGGAGACCAATGATTATATAGAAAGGGTTGGAATTCATGCACACTGCCAGTTAGGATCATACCTCACAAAAGCAGTCTATTTCTACGGCGGGTACAGCCAAGTGTTGAAATCAGGGAGTCCTCCTGCACTCTTATCTCATATATCAGGAAAGTGTAAAGCTAAAAAGCAGCTGACATCTAATCCTATACCATTAGGCCCCAAAACATAAATGCACAAAAAATGATGTAGCGCTCATTAAAATCAAAATATATAAATAAGTGACCACACAGTGATGAACACACACGTATCAGGTCCTGATTTGGACCGTATATGGTGAGTAGTCTAAAAGGGTGACCTTCAATCCACATGAGGATAATGTATCTGTGACCACCTGGTACCCAATGAGGGACATAAACTAATATTAAACCAATAATGAGTGAATCCCTATATTGGGATCAAAGAGATACTTCAGTGGGAATGAAACAATAGTAATGGCAAAAAAAAATAATATAAACAGAGCAGTGTCGCATTCCTTCTGGTCCTGCATAAAAGGAGGAATGTGTGTGAACAAACACACCCCGGATGTGATCCAATAATGCCTGCAATGGCCTCTCACCTCCACCCTGCAAACCCTGCAGGGCCACAGAGCATATATGTATCACCACTTGATCCTCTCAGCAAACAGCACTCCACAAGAGCTGATAGCTTTAAAACAACTTCCCAGGGATCAATATCCACCTTTAAAAGATCTCCTTCTGGACCGGTAGGTATGTAGGTCAAATGGATGGATCATAGCTCAATTCCCCATAAACAAAAGAAGAACACATTCTCCATAGTGTAAAATCACTTTAATAGCTAATAAAAGTAAGCCAAAATGCAAACTCACATAGTAAGCTGATAACGCATTCCCCCATGTGCTGGGTGTACAGCATAGGAAAAAGGTGTTCCAAGATGGTGTCACGCCGGAAGTGCATCACCACACTGAGCCGTTGACGCGTTGCGTCACGTGACCTCGTGACTTCATCAGCCAAGTGTTTACAACCACTGACAGGCCATTGATCAGCCACTGGCAGGAAGCCTCTACAAACCAGTAATAGGCCAATACTGCCCTTGGCTGCTCATATGTAATCCCAGGTAGCAGAATTTACCTGTGGTTAGGAATGGCTGCGTGTCCCTGGCCAAGAACATACTAATCTGTGTACAGCCCTCATTGGCCATATGCATGAGCCCTTAGACAGTTTACAAACAATGGGTAAAGGCTGTGTCACAGAGGTGGAATGTTATTTATTAACAATGCTTTTTAGAACTAAAGATTATATACCCTCTCAATCTAAGACAGTTGATTTTCAATTTATGAGCTAAAGGGGGTCGCAAATGTGGCCTTTGACATCACCAAAGGGATGCACATAACGTTCAATATATGTAATGCTTGAGAGGACTGTCAGAGACTGCAGACCTTATAGAGGAAATGAGGGTCAGAGAGTGTGGACATGCTACATTTTCAGGTGGGTACATTCCGTAGAAATTGGTATGAAACTGGAAACATCTTGCATGACACTAGTAAGGATCAATGTTATTACCCTCATCAATGTTCCCAATACAGACTGCTGAGGTCTGAGGGCCACACATCATATACCAAAGGGTCACATTAGGGCACTAGGTTGGGCACTAGGGATCTATACAGTGCAGCACAGTGGCTAAATGGTTAACACTTCCGCCTGGCAGTACTAGGGTCGTTGGTTCGAATCCCAGCCACGGCACCACCTGCCTGGAGTTTGCATGTTCTCCTTGTGCCTGCGTGGGTTTCCTCCGGGTACTCCGGTTTCCTCCCACACTCCAAAGACATGCTGCTGAGTTAATTGGATCCTGTCTAAATTGGCCCTAATATGTGTATGTATGAATGTAAGTTAGGGACCTTAGATTGTACACCCATTGAGGGTTAGGGACTGATGTGAATGTACAATATATATATGTGTAAAGCGCTACGTAAATTGACAGCACTATATAAGTACCTGAAATAAATAAATAAATAAATATACAGCGTACTTATGGTAGAAGTGTCATGGCATGCCATGTTCTGTTACAAAATCATAGATTCAAATGATGTCAGTCATATATCAAACCAGCTGAAATAACAAACAGTAACATACAAATGTTATAGATTTTGCAAGCAAGCTATTAAAACACATATGATTTCCTAAACAGTATCATGACAAGAAAAAAAAACTACTGTGCTTATAAATCTGTCAATTAGTTGAAATAGTTGCTATATGGTATCTTTTAACTCCAGTTTTTTCATAATTTTAAACTCCATATTTATAAGAGGGCATAGTAAAAAGTGAAAGAGAGATCATTCTATCACATGATAAGAGTGTCTGCTCTACAGAACAAACTTGCACTCAAACTGTAAAACCAAAAAGTATGCATGACGAGTCCAGAAATAAATATATAGAAAGAAAATATAGGACATCAAATGCTCCAATTACACAGATTAGATTGATACAAAATTATGCAGGAAATGGGAGTGTCAACACAACATTCAACAAGTGAAAAACATAACAGACTTAAAAAAGAAAAGCAGACATAGAACATACATATTCTACAGAGCTTCATTTACAGTATTTTGTTCTCTAGAGGTTCTAATACATTGAACACGTGGAAAACATAAAACCTCGGGTCACAGAAAGCCAAGATCTGTAAAAATACAAACATCTATTTTAACTTTACCTTTCGAGAGTATTTCAGGAAAATTACAAATAAACAATACACATGTGGTTCCCAATACCTGACACTTTCCATTGTAAAGTAAGTATTAGAATATAAAACACTGAACATTAATATACTGGGTCTCTCTATTCATGAAACATACAGATAAAAAATGGTCTCTAGTATATCAAAGTGATTGTAAAGTTTTTTTTGTATTTTTTTTTATATATAAACAAACATGTTATACTTACCTGCTCTGTGCAGAGCAGCCTCGATCCTATTCGTCTGTGGTTTCCCGCCAGCGCTCTGGGATCCTCCACTTCTCCGTGTGCCACCATAGGAATCTGCTTCTTATGGTGCCACACTTGCAGGCTTGATCCTTTTTTAGGCTCTCTTTCCTTTATTTTCACTTGATCCAGCCAGTAAGTATGTTGTTTTTCAAAAGAACAAACTGTTCTGCAGATGTAGCAGTTAGAGAGTTGAGACAACCCATTTATCACTCATAGGGGTGCTTACAATGATCAGCTTTTATGTAAAACTTTTATCTCAACAGGAACAAAACTGTTTCTGTAACTGCTTATAAAGTGTTAGCTTGAGTTTATCTTCAATTTGTTACAGTAAATCTGCCAATGCATCTAACACTACCCCCTCCCCCTCCTAGACTGTCCTTTCAGTACCAGCACTGTCCAGTGAGATGAAATGAAGGAAATCACAAATTACTCAATACCAAAAACTACCACGTATTTTTTGGCTACAGCAGCTGAATGGAGAGACAGGAGAACAAGGAAGGTGAGGATGTGCTGCCGGGAATGGGGGCATTTGAGTAAACCTGTAGACTTTAAAAGTTACTCAAGGCTCTCAAATATTATCACAGTAATTTTGTGTACTTACTGTAGTAACTGATGATGAGCCCTTCTTTAAATATGATGTCACTCTACATAGTAAGGCTTGTTTTTATTAAACGATGTGGTTTTCACCATATTGCTATTGTTCATTTGGCTTCTGGCAATTGCTTTCAATAGGCTTGACCAGCCTGTCTCAATCGGGGTGCCTTCAGGCTTCTTCAGGGGTGCCTTGGCAAAATGCCCAAAAACTGTATACAAGCCAGCAGGTGAATCAATCCTGCCTTTTAGTACACAAAGCCACAAGTTTTCATTGTGCACTTTTATGACCTTCTAGCTGCCATTACCCTAACAACCAATTATATCATTGGTTGATAAGGAGGACATTGGGTGCATGCACATCACCTTGTTTTCCCCTCTCCGTCAGCACTGGGGTCACATTAGCAGAGTGAGGGAGAGAAAATGAGAGAGAGACACACTGGAATACTAGTCAGTACCAGTGTGCAAAGGTGTATTTGCTTTGCAAGAACACCTCTAACGCTGGGTGTACTGGTTGTGTGTAGAATAGTTCTTTGCATTTTAGATTGGGGTGCCTTGAGATTGTGCAGAGTTTTAAAGGGTGCCTTGAGAATATCCACAGTTTTAAAGGGAGCCTTGACTGGGGAAAGGTTGAGAAACACTGGGCTAGACCAAGAAGGTTAAAAGTAAAAAAAAAAAAAAAAAAAAAAAAAAAAAAAAAAGGAAGAGCTAAACATCCTACTTCCCTTAAAACCCACTGATCACCCACTGAGTTGGCTCTGCAGACATGTTGACATAAGCCTTCATAATGGCAGCCTAAGCAATCCAGTAAGCTTGAATGGAATAATGGGTATATAATACCAACAGGCCAGTTATTTCAGAATATTTAATTAGTCAAATGTTTGGTCATTTATAAAAATTTTCCTTCCAATGTAGATGATTCCTGAGGTACAGTCCCAACTCCTAGCAGTTGTGATTTTGCATAAATGCTTTTAGTTTCAATAAGGGAAGTTTGACTGCTCTATAGTTAGTCTTAAGTTAGGTTAGGGCATCAGAGCCTAAAAAGACAAGTACACATTACAGTATACTATAAAACCTCAACCCCAACACCATTCTAAGATGACTCCACCCAACACACACACCCCCAAATGCTTACTTGTCAATGTCATTGGCCTTTACATCCCAATCTAGTATGTAG
This sequence comes from Staurois parvus, assembly GCF_062004578.1. Lineage (NCBI taxonomy): Eukaryota > Metazoa > Chordata > Amphibia > Anura > Ranidae > Staurois > Staurois parvus. Next base: position 8,182,034 of record NW_028318087.1, read on the forward strand.
ATGTACCTATACTGCTAAAGCAATATCCCATTCAAGTTTACTGGGACATACTGCACAGGCTCACATTTGATTTTACCAGCCAGGATGTAAACAGTACTAGAGGCTGCTTTTGCTAGACAAGGTAAGTAGCCATCTGTGAGTGGGATGTTTATTTAAACCTGTGCTCCACCAAAGAAACAGTTTCACTTTACTTCCCACTTTTCCTTACTGTTAATACTCGTCTTACAGAGGTATAGAAAGGCTCAGTCTGGTAAAAGATTACAAAGGTCTTTGACATCCAGGCACCAAGCCCTGCATTGTGGTAAGAAAGGGAGAAATAGAGGCCCTTTATTTTCAGAGAGGTTTTGTCAAGAGTCACTGGGATGCAAATTGCTTTACCAAGAGCTAAAGTCATAAGTTATCTTTAATGTTAAAGTGGAAGTAAAGGCAAAACCTAATTACGAGGGGTTTTCAAGTCAAACCAGGACTTTTGAGTTTATATAATAAAAAATCAAATGGAAACTGCATTTATTTTTCAACATACTCCCCTGCTACATTTATATACTTATCCCATCGTTTAACTAATGCCTGGAAATCTTCAACATAGAAAGATTTGTCACTACACCTGAACCATCACTGGACAGCCTGCTGCATTTCACCAATGATTGTGTTGACCGTTCCCACAGAAAGATTCATCTATTGTGCAATTTCAAGACAAGTTATGCATCGATTCTCCAGGATCAGGCATTCCATGTGCTGAATGTTCACAGGAATGACTGCTGTGGATTGGGAACCTTCAAGGCCGAGATCGTCACTGACAGACGTACATCCATCTTTGAAATGTTTTCACCATTCAAATGTCTTACTGCAGCTGAGCGTCTCATCACTGTACTGTGCTTGAAGTCTTCTGTAGATATCGGCAGGTTTTACACCTTGGTTCACAAGGAACTTCATCAACACACGCTGTTCCACCCATACACTAACACTGTTGTCTGCCATCTTCAATAACGGTCTATGGACTGCACGCGACACATGAGCCGCCTAGCAGTACAACCATGCTAGCATCCATTTTTTTACCTGTAAAATTAAAAGTCCCGGTTTGACTTGAATGCCCCTCATAAATATAAACCTATTCTCAGCCACATTCTAAAGCTAATCTATTTAGCCCTGTAAAGAAAAAAAATCACTATATATACACCTGTTCTGCAGCTACTCCAGTCCAGTCCCACACTCAACTGTTAGCGGCAGCTTGAGTGTGTAGGCGTGTGGAGGAGAGGCAGAGGACAACGGAAGCCTCATATTAACTCTATGGGTGACATCACTTCCCAGGCATTTCCCAGCCGGTGTTGGCGGTCTCCTGAACACAGAGGGCGCAGCTGAAGGCCAGACTAGAGCGGCTGCTGAACAGGCAAGTATAGCGATTTTTTTCTTTACAGGGCTAGATAGAATAGGCTTAGAATGTGACTGAGAGCAGGATTAGAGTTAGTTAGGTTTTGCCTTTACTTCCACTTTAAGGCTTCTTGAAGTGAGGCATGATTGGTAAACTGCAAGTGGAAAAAAGGAACCATTCCCGCTCAGTCATAAATGTGCATCCCATAATATTTTTGTCTGTGCTAACAATAGAAAACTAAAATAATAAAAAATACCGTAATCACAAATTGTTAAGGAATGGCCACACATGAAATTTAACTGAAAATAAGTCTTGTAAGTAATTTTGAGGGTGGTTGAGCATTCAATAATAGTGCATCTGAAGTAAGGATTGTAGTTTGGTTTTTAAATGAAAGCACATATGGACCTACTTACCATGTCAGGCAAAATAATAATGTCAAAAGAAAAGTAAATTCAGTACTGTTAGAGGTAATACAGTCTACAGTTGCTCTGTTTACTTGTGGACTACTACAATCCCACATAAATTTGGTAAGACGTTTTGGAATATATTTAAAACCATGACCTCTAACTTTTATATGTGTGCGCACACACAACATATACACATGCATATAAACTGCTGATATAAAAAAAAAAAATAATAATAATAAAGCTAAGAATTCTATGGAACAGGAAACAAAGCAGTTATAAAGATAAATCAATTAGCCTGCTAATTTCTCCCCTCTCATTTATTTAGCTGTACACTGTATTTGTAGTAATTGACTACAATTATGTTAATTACTAACTCTAGTGTAATTACTATATTTATTGTAATTGATCACGCAATGTACCCACAGCAAAGCTGGCATTTTGTCGGGCATCAAAGGAGCAGGCTGTTGGAAAGCTGTTCTCCAAACTAAATAAAAGGAGGGGGATATGCTATTAGCAATTGAAAAGGGTAAGTTGGATTTTACGCCCTGTTAGCTTGAAAGCACCAGTTCATTAAGGATATTAATTTCCTGATAACTACACATTGAAGCATGACATACCAGCGCTGTATCTATAGGACTTAGGAATTATAAATGCCTGACAGCTTCAACAGCTAAAGTGAAATCAATTAAAACCACAGCATTTACAATCCGAGAAGACATAACTGCACCATAACTACTCAAGACTACAATTTTCACATGACAAAAAAAAGCCATTCAGAAACCTTCAAAACCTGACAGGTCAAGAAAGAAGTTTGAAACAAACCCAACTTATAACCATCATCTCTCCTTTTTGTTTGTCAGATCAACGTTGCCACAGTCTGTGCAGTTACTGCTTCTGCCTGCCAGCTGCCACGAGGTGATTTTTCATGTCTTGTCAGAAAAAAAATCTTTTATTCTATTTGCTCTGCATTAACATGTCAGGTTTATTGATCAAGCTCTCTTCAGCTTCCACAGCAGGGCACTGTGCTCCTATGCCTAAGGGGGCTTTGATGTCCTCATGGCTTTGCAGGCCAAATAATGCACATACTAAATGGATTTAATGCAGAAAATGTGTTTCTGTGAGACAGCTACATTAATAACAACCATCCATAGTGATAAATATGCATTTCTATCAAAAGATAACACCACTCCCCTTTTCTCCTTTTGCACACATTCTCCATAATCATTGACTTCCCCACAATTACACTATAACTCTTGTGATATCTTTTGAATCTAATCCCATACTTTCTAATTCAAGATGCAGAATGCCCAGAATGACCAAGTTTTAACAGCTAAGACAAAGCACAGGCGTGGAAGGTCTTCATTTACTGACAGCTGTAAACTCGTGGCACAGCTGAATTTCCAATGCAAAATTCTTCAGTATTCTGCAGAAAAATGTGGATTGCACTACAGACACCATAGGGGTGGAACATACTGAAAGCCTTCTATAACCTTTGTGTCAGTGGCAGCCAAGATCTGGCTACAACATGCATTCAGATATGAAGGTGCTTACATGGAGAGGTCACTGCCGCTCAAGGCCCCCCAAGTGTTTGGGAAACAAAGACAGAGACCAGCTGTTTGGGTACACATCCATCAAAATCCACACATAAGACAAAGCGATGACTCCACTTAAGATTTTTTAAGGAGTTTCTGTCAAAGTTTAATTAACGTATAAAAATCCTGAATCTCTTTTTTAAAAAATAACATGTCTTACTTGCCTGCTATGTGCAATAGTTTTGCACAGAGCAGCCTCGATTCTCCTTTTCTCGGGTCCCCCACTGGCAATCTGGGCTTTTGTAAAGTGCCCTCATAGTAAACCACTTAGTATGGAGGCAATCATGAGTGCTAGCTCCATAAAGACACAGAGAGTACAACTCAGCCCCTCCTCCCACTCCCTCCTCACTGGCTGTAATGGAAAGCAGCAGCAGCCAATGGCTCTTGCTGCTGTCTCTCAGCCAATGAGGAGGGAGAGACCCATTGCTTTCGTGCGCATTGCTGGATCAAGATCAGGCTCAAGTAAATATTGGGGAGGAGCAGCACACTGAGCAGCCTAAGTTCAAAGATATGCACTTACAGTTAAGGCGCGATTTTGCCTTCTGAATAGGATTTTCATGTGCACAGCTTTCTCTCTCTCTAATACACAAAATCCTGTGATCCATTTCTATTCTAAACCTAATCTGAATTGCTTCTGATATGTAAACACAGCTCAGAATGTCACTACATTACATAGGCTGCGAATTTGAACCGCATAGGGCCAAACTCGCACAGGACCCGGTGTGGTTACACTGCACATATTTTAACCACCACCATAGGAACAGATGTTATCAGGACTGTCATGCAATTCACTGTGCGAGGAAACAACAGAAAACGCATATGTGTGAACCGTGGCTGAAGGTTTTTTACCTTCAAGCACAAAATGCATGAAGCTAAAAAAAAAAAACCCTTCATTCTTTATAACCACTGTAACATAACAATGTATAAGCTAGTTTATCTACAGGAAAGTTTGAATCTGTAAAATACCTACAATGTATACCGATAAATGTTTTGATAAAGCACTCAAAAAATTCCAAATATATGAGAAACATACATACACGGAAACTAACTGAACGCAGTAAGTCTCACCAATACAAGAAGAAACGATGCTCACATATTACACACAAGATTGGCATGCAGAACAAATCTTATTTAGGGCTTTGTAACAGTGTACTCACTGTACTTAAACCCCTGCTGTCAAAATGCATAAAATTAATTTCATCTGATAGACAGAGAAAGGATTTTAAAACACACAGCTCATTGTCCAATAGAAGGATGCCTTTCTCAACGTCTGGATAGGTGCTATGCTGCATGTGACTGCTTCCCTTTCCACACAAATAATAAACCCATAACATTACAAACTATTCCTATAACACTGTGTGAACGTTACACTGGTACCCTCTGGTACCTGGTCCACGATTTTCCCTCATTCAAGATGTTACAGGTATTTGCCACACTATATATCTGATGGTAGAATGCTTGCCCACTGTTTCATTCTACCTATAGCTGGCCTACTGTGTAAGAATGAACAGTGCTTAGTGTCCACATAGCTAACTGTGGCACTTTCTTTTAGAGGCACAAGTATGCTAAATAAATAAGCAGAAAGGATTTTTGCACGGGAAAGAAGCTTCTGAAAAGTAGCACTTCACCTAAACTGCAACTGGCAGAAAGGGGGGGGGCATTTGGAAACAGCTATGTAGTTTGGGGACCTATTTGAATCTCTTTTATGACACCCTTCTTTGTTTTGTCCGCCTCTGTGTGCTACACCTGTCCCATTTTTGCATGTGTACCCTTCAACAATGCTGCTGCAATGTTAAAGCCTAAATGCAGCCAAAATCAAAAACAGAAAAATCAGTACAAGGGACATAACTTACCCTCAGTAGGATGTGACCCTTGTGTTAATTTTTTTGCTGTTAGTAGTAATTCTCCTCCATCCAGCTCTCCACCCCCACCATCATCTGGTGCAGTGGGGGTTAATACAATCCCTGGCAAAAAGTATGGAATCACCACTCTAGGAAAATGTTCATTCAATTATTTAATTGTGTAGAAAAAAAAAAAACAATCACAGTCATGCCTCAAAACTATTTTCATTTAACATTCCAACTTTCTGGCTTTAAGAAACACTTAAAGAAAAAAGAAAGAAAACTAGTCAGTTGCAACTGTTTTTGCAGATCAGGGTTGTACAACTAAAGGACTGATATAGGCTCTCATTTCAAGAACCCGACTATATCTGCCCTTTTTGCCCAACTCCGCCATTCATAGAAGCCATACTAAAGCTTCTATGAATGGAGAGGGCAAACTATCAATAATCTGCCCATTCTCCATTCTTAGATGGTGCTTTATTCATAGAAGCTCACCACTGCATCTGTTAGTAATGGAAATATTGTAACTGGAATCTCACCTCATTCAGTACCAGGCCTCAAAACCAAACTAGTGAAAGCTTTATTTATTTTCTGGCCAGACTTCCTAGGCACAGCATCTACATGTGCCTACTGAGAAATATGGCCCTTATTTTGAAGGAGCCCAACCTGGTATGCGGGTTGAATCTAAGAATAAAAATTCACAGTTTTTTTTTTAATTGTGCCTTTAAAAGAAATAACCATTTGTTTTGTTTTTCTTTTTTCCTTCCACCTCAATATAACAGGCTACGCACATTTTAGTAGAAATCAGAAAGAACACAGTGTGTTTGCATACAAGAGGATTAAATTATATGAGAATCCTGCTAGTGGAAAATGTGTGAAACAATATATCATCACTATGTGCTGCAACCATGGGCTCACATGTTCCTATGCTTACATTTAGGCAGCTGACCTTTACACCGAGCATACAACAGCAATTTATGGGAAACTAAGGTATAGCATACCATGGATACCCATAGACATGAGATCTAACTCCCAATCTGCCATCTGCTTCAGCAAATCACTCAGATATTAATATAACAGTACCCAATAACATTTTCCAAGAATCTGGAACCTATAATTCAGGATTCCAGGTAAACATGTACCTATTTTTTAAATGGAAATAAGAACAGTGCAAATAGTTTCCAAAGAATCTGCATTTAGAAATAAGAGATGGCGCTAAGAAACATACCATGAAAGACAGGGAGTGCATATGACAACCAGTACACCATACAGTCAGTTTAATGGGCTTTTGTAACCAGAACATCAGCAGTTCTTTGGAGCTCAAAATCACTGCCATGAGCGGGTATGTTATGTATTTAAGATCTCCTAATAAGGTCCATTACCAGGACAGTAAATCTGTAAGTGCTGCTTTAGGCAATTTTAGTCTTCTTAAAAATTATTTTTGCACCTTGTTGGTTGGTCACCCTCTGTGTGTGTACTCCACCACGTTGTATGTATACTTTCCACACTGAGGAAATCTACCATACCAATTTGAACACACAACGTTTTATTTAATAATGGATGTCAACTTTCCCTGTTGGAAGAAAACAGCTTATAGTAACATTAAGCAGCAGTGACTGGTTTATGGATGTATGCTGGTTCATCCTCTGGGCAACAGGCAATTTAAGTTACCTACACAAACTTTTTTTCTTACAGTTTGTGCCTTCATATAGGTCAAATGTGAACTCACTGGCCAAGAAGCAGCAAAAAGGGGGTTACCTGGTGACCATGCAAGCTCTAGTTACAATTTCCTTTATTAGGGAGTCCTCAAAATTAGATGAAAAGTGGTCAGTTTGCTCTTAACACTTTCATCATCAACATAATAATATAACCATGTGTAGCTAGAGCTCTGACAGCTATTATATTTGGCTTTACTTCATATTTTGCTATGTAATTGTGTTTGCTATTAAAATGATTACCATGTAACAGTTGAATTATTCTTACTAGTTGCACTTACCTTGTAGCACACCACAAGGGAGATAATGGCATCGCACCCATCATCAATAATAATTATATGTACCATTTCACCTTCAGACAAAGGAAACCTTGAATACTTGTGTTAAAATATTAAAGTGATATTAGACCCTCAGTTTTTAAGCACTTACAGCAGCTGATAGAATCACTTACTGAGTATACAGCTTCTTCATCTTTTAATCCTTGCCTATGTTCCAGTTTAAGGTTGTGCCATGACCCCTGCCCCAGGTTTCCTGTTTCAGGGTGGCTCATTTCCCTTGCAGTGTCCTATGGAGCCACCCTTGCACACAGGGACTAGAGTTGTGTCTCCTTACACTGTCTACATCAACAGAAACATAAAGCCCCAAGGCTTTGGCAAGGCACTCCCCTGTTTCTTCTTCCTCCAAGCTAATAAACTAGTATTTAATTGGAATATGTTACCAAAAAACACATATTTAAATAAAGTTAAAACGTCCAGCACCCCATGTCAGTTTAGCAGAAAGCTATTTACATATAATGAATAGTGACTATACCACTAATTACATATATTACATATAAATCACATGCACAGTGAATACTCCTAAAGTGATAGTGCCTTAGTGGGTGCTATGGTGTAAACCCATATTGCACCTCTATAGAGCTGTGTACATACTATATGATTTAATGCAAACACATATGTGCACGTGCTGGTAATACACAAATAATGAATAAAGTCTTTGAAATAAATGTGCAAGTGAATATTCTGTTCCTTTTCTCCAAGTGCTAGATGGTCTCCTTATATGCTCACCTCTATATTTGCCTGAACAAATCCAGGCAAATACGCTTTTTATCCTTCCAGGATAGATGAAATGGGATGATGCCTTTACTCCAGCCGTCCTATAAGGTGGACATACCTATGGATGGATCCTCCTGTTCTTTCCTTTATCTCCCTGTGTATCAATGAGTACACTGAATAGCTCTCTTGGGATCTCCCAGTTCCCCTCCTGGGGTTGTTTCCTCGTTCACTCCTCCTTATAGCAGCTCATAGGATGTTTGGTCAAAGAAGAAAAAGCAGACCATAGTGTCTTATCCTTGTACAAAAAATGGATTTATTTCTGCCACTAACAGGTATAACTTGGTGGCATACAGCTCATGTGTGATCCAGACAGGTATAGATGGCAGTCAGCAGGTGAAAAAGCCGGTAGCAAGAACCTCTCTGTAGCTGCCCCTGCAGTGCTATCTGCCTGTGCTTGTATACGGATCTACTCGCTTCTCCAGTGCAATGTCGTGACGTCAGAGCCCCTCCCCTACGCGTTGCGTCACAGGGTCACGTGACTTCATCAGGGGGAATATGATTGGATCCTCCAATCATATTCCCCCTGATGAAGTCACGTGACCCTGTGACGCAATGCGTAGGGGAGGGGCTCTGACGTCACGACATTGCACTGGAGAAGCGAGTAGATCCGTATACAAGCACAGGCAGATAGCACTGCAGGGGCAGCTACAGAGAGGTTCTTGCTACCGGCTTTTTCACCTGCTGACTGCCATCTATACCTGTCTGGATCACACATGAGCTGTATGCCACCAAGTTATACCTGTTAGTGGCAGAAATAAATCCATTTTTTGTACAAGGATAAGACACTATGGTCTGCTTTTTCTTCTTTGACCAAACATCCCATGAGCTGCTATAAGGAGGAGTGAACGAGGAAACAACCCCAGGAGGGGAACTGGGAGATCCCAAGAGAGCTATTCAGTGTACTCATTGATACACAGGGAGATAAAGGAAAGAACAGGAGGATCCATCCATAGGTATGTCCACCTTATAGGACGGCTGGAGTAAAGGCATCATCCTATTTCATCTATCCTGGAAGGATAAAAAGCGTATTTGCCTGGATTTGTTCAGGCAAATATAGAGGTGAGCATATAAGGAGACCATCTAGCACTTGGAGAAAAGGAACAGAATATTCACTTGCACATTTATTTCAAAGACTTTATTCATTATTTGTGTATTACCAGCACGTGCACATATGTGTTTGCATTAAATCATATAGTATGTACACAGCTCTATAGAGGTGCAATATGGGTTTACACCATAGCACCCACTAAGGCACTATCACTTTAGGAGTATTCACTGTGCATGTGATTTATATGTAATATATGTAATTAGTGGTATAGTCACTATTCACTATATTGATATACTGTAGTAGTATAAGCTGTATATACTAATATATAGGAGCGCGGCGCATTCGTTTTTCTATCATCTATACACACTAGTTAAGTGAGTCAGTGTAAGTGCCAGCGCACCCCATACACTTTTAGATTTAATTATTTATCATATACCTCAATTCATAATAGCTCACAAGTATTCACTATAATTGTTTATTTACATATAAGATTCAACTTCACAATCTGGTACTTGCTGATGCTAAAGAAAAATGTGACTGTTCAAGGAGAGTCTGTTCCTTAGCTCACCCCCTCTTTTCTTGCATGTCATAGCCCTTTCCTGTTCTGTGAATGTCTATATACTGGCCCCGCATCTCTGCCCCTCACTTCACCCCAACCTTTTATGTGGCTGTCAGGGGAGAAATAACGGGGAATATCACGAGTGACAGCTTTCACTCGGGTGACATCACATCCAAGATGGCAGTGAACAGCAGTAGTCTCAGAGCTTTTAGATGTCTAAACAAGACAGGCATTTACAGGTAAACAACATGCATAAGTATGTAAAATGCATATATAATCATAAGAAGATTTTTATTGAAATAAATGGTAAGGCAACAGGGTCTCTTTAAAGTAGACATCCTTCACAGAGGTATATAGTCATTAACGTTTTACTACTCAAGAACTAAGGCAAGAGGTAAATGCACATTTTACATCAAATATGAGGTAAAGCCACTTACTGTAATAAGTTAAAGCTCAGATCCAGCCTCTTTGCAAAATGACCATATTTGCAAGCAAGAAATTGTGGAATTTCTGCACAATCTTTTCCGATGTATGACACCTATAATAGCAAACAGAGGTAGATGTATTTCCTTCAGATGTTTTTTTCTGTTTTAAAATCATAGAGGAATGCTACCCAAATATTTTCCTTGATCATGGTAAGAGTGGTGCATTGTTTAATCATACACTAATTCTTACAGCCTACATTTACTCACAAGGGACATTATTTACCTGTAATGTGTTGTGTTCCTTGTGCTTTTGTCTTCTAATTCAGTAGACATCTTCCTTCCTCAAGATGCCTCCCCCACCCCTACCACCATATGCTTCTAGTACGGTGGCGGTTAACAGAACTCAGCGACTGTCAAATGTGATCTATGAATGGAGGATGGGTGATTGAAAGGTCCACCTTCTCCATTAATAGATCATGTTTCATTCATGGAAGCTGTAGTAAAAGCTTACATAAATGGAGGTACAAAAAAATTGCAACTGCCACAATCTATACCTGGCCTTCACAGTAAGAAGTACATGGAAGGGAGGTGCATGTCAAACAACAGAAAAATTCCCAGCTCAACTTACCAACCAGCCTGCAACACATTTGCAATTACACGCGTAAGCTGCAGAGCCGATATTTTTTGCAATCCCAACTCAAAACTTTGGGAGTCTCCATAGTAGAAGCACATAATAATGGATAGACTGAGGGCAGGTGAGCCTGGAGGGAGCCCACTCCTCCTTAAAGGCATTGGGGCGCACTGGACACCCAGCATATAGCAAAATGGCGGCTAAGGTGTCCAGTGCTCCCCTCACCAGTATATCAACATTATAAAAAAATGGCAACTGCCCCAATCTATAACTGGCCTTTGCAGTAAGGGGCACATGAAGAAGATTTGCAGCTTATGTATGTATTTACAAATGTGCGCAAACTAAACCCCTTTTTTTAACATGAACTGTTGGACAGGATCATTCAGTTGGTTGCAGGCTGGTTAGTAAGTTGAGCTGGGAATTTTTCTTTGTTGGTATTTGACATGCATCACCCTTCTATGTGTTCCTTACTGCAAAGGCCAATTACAGATTGGGGCAGCTGACATTTTTTTGTACTGTTGATATACTGGGGAGTGGTGCACTGGACACCTTAGCTGCCATTGTGCTATATGCTGGGTGTCCAGTGTGCCCCTGTGCCTTGAAGTGTTACTAAACCCAGGACCCTGCATTCACTATATCTGCTCTTCCACAGTACTGTACATAGAACATGGAAGTGCAATTATTTTAGTAAATATAAACTGCTAAATACCTTTTCTCATCAGCAGTTAGAGCAGTCTTGTGACTTCTATCAGTGTCCAGCAGAGCACTGGTTAAAGCTTGTAGGAGGAGTTTTCATTCTCCCCTATGAGGCTGCAGGACCCCTGACTCTCTGTCTGGACAGTGCTGAATGGTCCTGTGCTGATCACATGCACTCTCCCAAGAAAAAAAAAACCTCTCTAGCAATAAACACCAAACGGAGCATGTGCAGCTTGCCTCCAAACCTCTGTTTTATCAGAAGATATATTGGGGACAGTAGAAGAAGGGGAAGATCAGAGAAGAGAGGATCAATCATCCTTTTTACACAATGCGGAGAATTAACACCTTACGTTCCACAGTGAGTATAACTTACTGCAAGCAATCCATTAAAGTCAAAAAAATTTTAGATTTAGTATCACTTTAAGGGCTTCGGAAAAAAAATAGTTGACTCCATGCAGGCAAGAAAAAAAAGTTCTCACCAACAATTTTTCTGTGAACAGTCGAATGAAGATCTAACTATATATGGATAGCCGGAATAATGTGCATGATCTGATGAAGCTCCCCCCAACCCCTCTAAAAGAGTTCATGCTAATACACAGCCAGAAAAACTAATAAAAAAATGTAATACATGATTTAATAATATAATTTAAATATATGAATATATATATTTAATATATTTACACCAACAATTTAGGCTGTCGTGAATTGCAGTGACAGGAATCTTGTTATTCCTGCTGTGGCTGTGAGAGGCTAGGTGAGGCCACCGGACCTGTTCACTATAATGACAGTTTGCCAGTGGCCGCAGCTATTCCCGGCTCTCCTCACACCTGCATAGTGAACGGACCAGCGGCTGTATCTAGCCACTTGCAGCCACAGCAGAAATCAGATTCCTGCTGCTGCAATTTGCACTGGCCTACATTGCTGGTATGAATCTAGCCTAACAGTGGCTTTAGAAACATTAACGTTACATTGTATATAGAAAAAAATTAGATAAGTGCAGGAAACGAAAGCTGTTTGGAACTCACTAGTTTGGATGGCAGACCTTACAGGAGAGACCAGTATGGGCCTCATTTAAACTAACCCTACCATAATGCCTCAAATTTTGAGAATCACTGCCCTAGGCAACAATCCATTTTTGCTCTTGCATTCATAAATCATTTCAACACAAAACTATTTCTCAGGCTTCTCTGAGGATCACTTATTTGAAACTTTTATTCAGTCAGTCAACCCCTCTAACTTCCTAAAAAAAACAAACAAAAAACTTTGTAACACACTACACACACAGAACTGAAACTGAAAGGGTAGTTTACAACATCGACATCTTGCACATGATGAGAGAAACGCTGAGATCAGCAAATACAAAATACTGGTAAGAGCTGTTACTTTAACTGAACCCTTCCGGGACTTGTATGCTCACGGTCAGATTTTAATGAGGTGCCCCCACTGTCCATCGTTCCTGGGCTGCCCCCAATGACCACAGACTTTTGTGGTGTTCAAGCTCTCTATACTCAAATAATTAGTATAACTCATGGGTAATGAAATGTTAATGTATTTACTTTATCCTTCGGGCTT